>NC_070632.1:1453092-1480592 GCF_947347685.1 Pleuronectes platessa
CATCTATCTATCATCTATCTATCATCTATCTATCTATCATCTATCTATCTATCTATCTATCATCTATCTATCCATCTATCTATCTATCCTCCGTTTCTCCTTCTTTCCGTAGTGTCCTCGGGCAAGACACTGAACCCCACATGGCTCCTAACGTAAAGAGGACCTGTATGAATGTGTGTACTTATACCTTTGAATGTGTGTACTTATACCTTGGAGAGCTGGTAGAGGCTCAGGACCTGTTTGCAGTAGTTGTTGCCATGGCAGCACTGATCCACCAGTCGCTGCAGCTGGGCGGCGACCTCGTCTTCAGGGGGCGGAGTCATGGCGAGCGACAGGCTGCCGAACGATGACGCTGGATCAGAGAGGAGACGCATCACTTCCTGTTTTTACTAAACCGTGATATTCTTAAAATCTTTAAATGTAAGTATTTAGAATACTTTGTAAACAGCTACAGAGAAATACAACGAGTCATTGAGAGGAGCCGTGGAGGGAAAGTAACTAAGTACATTTGATCAAGTACTACATAAAGTAAGGTACAAGAAACTAAACATTTAACTTATGCATTTCCCTTTTATACTTCTTTATACTTCTACTTTATAGCATATTTATTGATTCACAACATTTACATTGAAGATTTAGTTACTAGTTACTTTGCAGATTCTGATTATTTACACAGAATATTGTAAACTACCGAACAGTGGATAAAGTTAGTTCAAAGGAACCAGCTGCAGGATGTGTTGTTCTTTATGAAGAAACTCATGAATAATGAATGAGGCGTACAGGGGGTGATGCTCCTCCTCGGCGGCGCCTCTGACTCCTCCTCCTTTGGGGCGGGGCTCAGTTCTCCGGACGCCAGCCCTCGGCAGCGCAGCACCACCCACACGTCTGGGTGGTGCAGACAGAAGTAGCGGCAGACTCGGCTGGCTTCATGGATACTGCCGTCATCTAATAGCTGACCAATCAGTGAAGCCAGAACTCTCCTCTCCTCGGAGTTGATGTCCTGCTCCTGCTGCTCCTCCTCCTGCTCCTCCTGCTCCTCCTCCTGCTGCTCCTGCTCCTCCTGCTGCTCCTCCTGCTCCTCGGAGCGACCCGGCAGTCCGTCCAGACAGAGGCAGGTCTCCGTGTTCAGAGCTGATATGTTGGAGAAGGAGAACTCCTTCATGAGAACTTCATACTTGTTCATTTCCGGTGCGACGGCGGGCGGCGGCAGGTTGAAGACGCTCTCCTGCTCCATGGCCACGGCGAGGACGTGTTGCCGCACCCGGCTGATCCAAAGCTTCTTCTCCATGCTCTCCAGCTGGTCGATGGGAGTCGGGCTGAGCTGGGAGAGCCAGTGAGCGGCGAGGCCCAGCAGGAGGCAGCGCTCCTGGACGTCCAGCAGCTCCGTCTGAACGTCTGCAGCTGCTGAGGAATCTGAGGCTTCAGCCTGCGACAAGAAGAAACAGGAGGCTGATCCTGGATCAGTGCTGTCGCTCTTCAGCTGCTCCTGACAACTCCTCCAGAAACTGACCCGGGTCTCCAACCTCCTCCACGTTGTCTTGGACTTCTGGGAGTTCATTTCCTGAAGGAGCTGAGTCAGAGAGAGAAATGTGATGAAACAAACGTTATGTATCAGAGTTAACAGCCAGCCACCAGGGGGCGTACGAGCTGTCTTGGGTTCACTTTTGGGAGCTGACATGTCGTCCATCGTAATTTACAGTCTGTGGTTTAGAGCTGACGGTGGATCTGGAGTTAAAGTTCAGGAAATCTAAGAAGTATAAAGTCAAATCTAAATGTTTCATGTCAATCGTGATGATAAAAATACAAAATGTCTGTGAATTACGATGATGTCATCAGACCTGGCTGAGCAGCAGGTGGTGGACGGGCAGGTCGGCCAGCAGCGCCACCTTCCTGGCCTGAGTGTAGCGCCCCCTGGCCTGCAGAGCGTCCACAGCAGCCTGGAACTCCTCCTGCTGGACAGAGGGTGAACTGCACTGAAGCAGCCTGGGAGACAAGCTGACGTCTGAGCCCTGCAGCAACTGACTGAGCCGCGACAGCTTCCTGAAGTCTGGACCTACACACAGACACACACCGGAGACACAAACACACACCAGAGACACAGACACACACCGGAGACACAAACACACACCAGAGACACAGACACACACCAGAGACACAGACACACAACCAGGACAAAACAAATCCATTGAAACAGGGATGTGTTTCTAGACTACAGCAAAAAATTAAATTTACTGTGACGTGTCCTGATTTAATCGACCAATCAGAGGTCAGAACATCTCACCAGCTGGAGGAAACCACTTTGCTGAGGGGGGGATTCACTGTGGATTCAAACGTCTCCTGATCTAAGACATTCGGACATGTTCTAAACTCTCACCGTTGGACTTGAGGAGCTTGTCCACGTCGGCCAGGAGCTGCAGCAGGCGGTGGAGGTCGTACTGGGAGGAGCAGCGCTGCAGCATCGTGAGGAGCAGCACCGAGGCCTGGCTCTCCACCCACTGCAGGGGGAGTCCACCAGGGGGCACCGGCCCACGGTTTCTCAGCTGCACCGGCAAAGGAAAAGCAACAGATGAAAGAGGAATAGTTCAGTGTCTGTTGTGAACGTGTGTGTTTGTAATGTTGTGTTCTCTCGTCATGTGTTGATGCTTTAGAATTCTTCTTCTGCATCAGTGAGTCGTCCTCGTTCTTTGTGTTCATCCTACCTGGTTGATCTGCACTGAAGCTGCATCCATGACCAAACTGATTCTGTGTCAGTGTTTTTGATCAAATAAAAATGATGATTTAAGCCTAAATGTATTCTGTGAATAACCCTGGTGATGAGCTGATGGTGTTGGTCTCCTCAGCTCGATGGTGGAACTCACAGTGATCAGCGTCCTCTGGAAATCCAGCAGCTTCACTTTGGCCTCGGAGAAGTTCCTGTAGTCACAACACAGCTCGAACATCCTGAGCACCAGCACCAGGGGGCAGTCCTGAGAGAGGAACGTTAATGACCATTATCAGGTTCATTCGATCTCATAATCATCTGACCATCAAGATGAATAAGACTCAAGTAAGAAAGTTATGAAATCGGATAAAAGAGAATAAATTTGTACATAAACATTCGAGTGATTAAAAGAAAAACAGTCAAATCCCTGAAGGTCGAGTCAAGAAGAAATTGGAAAAACTTTTATCCCCAAATTCAATAATATGACTCTTTTTTTAGAAATATCCCCTGGATGAAAAGATGAATTTCATTCTTGGAGAGGAGCAGAGTTCCCTGGCAAAGTCCTCGGGGAGGAAATATCAGACTACATTAAATACAGTTCTGAGGATGGAGCTTTAATCCAGTTTGTATAATCTTAAGAACCAAGTTTCATGACTTTCATCTGACCCAGATATAAACTCCAGGAACAAACCAGTGTCAAAGCCTCAGGCTTAAAATGTGATGCCCGTCTATTAGTAGTGTTACAGTACAGGTGCATTCTTCTTATTGGGGTGTTTCAAGCATCTGTACCGTAATACCTCAAGTAGACAAGCATCACATTTCAATCTGCAGACCCACAGTCCCTTGTTTCAGTCAACATCCGTTGTCCTGTGTGTTGTGATTGTGTCTCTGTGTTGTGGCGTGTGCAGTTTTTTACCCTCTGGAACAGAGCGAAGCCTCGTAGGAGGGGCCTGACGTGGCCCCGCCCCAGCAGCGTCCTCCAGATGATTGACAGGTCGTGCAGGGTCCACTCGTGGTGCTGTGGGGCTTCGAGCAGGTGGGCGGTGGCTTCACTCAGTGTGACATCATTCACAGAGGTCAACACCCACGCACACAGGCAGGGCAGCAGCTCCGCCCCCTGTCAATCAAACAGTGTACAACAGCGACATTTCTTTAACAAACATCACAGTGATTGAACTATTGGATTGTTGTTATTTACCTGTTGACAGGCAGCCAGCACAGCCAGTGTGGGGCAGCGTTGCACCAGCGCCTCGTGCAGCAGGAACCTGCAGGGCGACGCCTCCTCCTGGCTCTGCAGCAGGACCTGGAACAGCTCCCTGAGGGGCTCCGGACCCCCAGAGGCCTTCTCTGTGCTCCCACACTGCGGCTGCTCCTCAGATCCACTGCTCCTCCTCTGACGGTGCAGCTGCAGCTCCTGGAACGCCAGGCTCAGGTGGGCCTGGAGGGCGGGGCCAAACCGAGCCACCAGTGACCTCACCTGGAGGAGGAGGGTCAAACGGAGGTCACATGACACGAGACATTACACCAGTTTGATGGTGAGGGTTTCTACACTGACATGTTAATGTGAGGAGTTGTGTGTTCACCTGCTGGGGCGGGAAACTGTGCAGCTCAACAAACAACAGGAAGTGGACAAACTGTCCGTCATTGGCGCAGTGGGCGGGGTAAACAGAGCTGAGCTCCAGACTGTGAAGCTGACAGAACTGAACTGGCACCGCCCACTCCTGAGACGCCTCATATGACGACCTGACACACACACACACACACACACACACACACACACACACACACACACACACACACACACACACACACACACACACACACACACACACACACACACACACACACACACACACACACACACACACACACTTATTTGTTCCTTAGAACAGGAACAAATAAGCTGTTAGTATTTTATCTAAAAATTATTTCGCAAAATGTAAACAAATATAAACTGTAGCTTTACTCATGGAAACATCATAATAATTTGATAATTGGCACCTAACATCAGAAAACACCAACAGCAATAAATCATAAAATCATCACGGTGACACCTGCACAGACGTGAACCAGTTAAACCAACCACTGGAGCTGGGATCCACCTGCGTGACCTTTGTGTGACCAACATTAGGACCTTGTGTGAGGGAGTGAAGAGGTCAGAGGTCAGAGGTTATTTACACAGAAAGGAACCAGATCAATAAAAACACCAGAACCAAGAAAAAGCTCATGAACTGAGACGCACACAAAGACACACAACCTGAGGATCTTTAAACACGTCACATTGTTGATGTGGTGATTTCAGTTTGGCTCCAGGATCCTGTTCAGTGCCGTGATTTCCTTTGAGCGTGAACGGGTTAATTAACGACTTCTGTTAATCGTGTAGAACGAGACAAATTCAAACCAGTCGGGAGCAGAGGGACACACCAGTAGATCACATGGAATCTTCTCTGTGCAGCTCAGATGGTTTGTAACAGGATAACTGTTCACACTGGTCCTAAATATCATAAATCATATTGTTAAGCTGGTTTTCTGAAAACTTAATATATATTAATCACCAATAAAAAGCTCAAACTGTTATTCTGGGTCTTTGCTAAGAGTCTGGTAACATCACACATTATTCAAGGAGACGTCTCACTCATGAGTCTTGTAAGACTTTGGTTGTTTCATGGAGACAAAGGTGGAAACGTGAGCGAGAGAGAACAAGCTAAATCAAAGTAGAACCCAGTGAGGTTCCTCTGGTGAGAGTCAGTGGAGACGGCTTCATGCTGCTGACTCAGCTCCTCTCCTCTCTCAGGTACTTGTTCTACTGGAAAGTAGAATTTGTACTTACTCAATTTGGAATTTAATTGAAACTTTGTCTTCAAACGACTCTGAAAACAATTTGTTCTTCCAGAGAAACAAGAGAACTACTTCCTGCTGTGTGACGTTCTTCCAGAAGACCGACTCCTCCGAGAGAGGCTCCAACAGAAACGACTGGTGAGTCCAACCAATCAGATTCTGTGGATAAACACACACTCCCTGTCCTCGGGGTTTGGTTTAGGAGGAGGACTTCTTCTTCTTCTTCTGTGGTGTTTCCTCAGTGTGGTTTCTCTTGGCAGGAGGAGGTGCTGGAGCAGCAGCAGCAGGAGAGAGACGACGGCAGCTTCCAGCGTCTCTGCATGTTCTGCAGCGACGAGTTCGCTGGAAACAGGTTCTTCACATGAAGCTTTAAATAAAAACTCCTCCTGATGGAACATGAACCAGAAATACAAATGAAACATGAAATATATTGGTTATATTTCAGGATTTACTCTGAAAATCAGGGGAAAGAAATCCAGAATCTTCTTTTTCCATCAGAGCAGAACCGATGTTACATGAATATATTAAAATAATCTAGTAATAGATGTTTTAAATAAATATACTGTCAGTTATATTTATTGATCATCTCCAGGTCATCTCTGCTGAACCACATGGCCCGAGAACATTCCTTCAGCATCGGACTCCCGGACAACATCGTGTTCTGCAACGAGTTCCTGGACACGCTGCAGAACAAACTGGACAAGTAGGAATCAGACACGTTCCAATGGGTTTGATTATTGATTCATCATCTGTTCAATATCAGAAACTGATCACATCATGAATGACAGCTGATGCTCTGCAGATGTCAGGTCATTGTGTTAAGTTTAGAACAGATTTAATCAAGTGTTGTCTTCTTGTGTGTTAATGTTGTGTTGTGCTTCCTCTGCTCAGTCTGCAGTGTTTGTACTGTGAGAAGACGTTCAGAGATAAAACCACATTGAAAGATCACATGAGGAAGAAAGCTCATCGTCGCATCAACGCCAGCAACAGCGAGTACGACCGCTTCTACATCATCAACTACCTGGTGAATCAGTCTGAGGCTCAGAGTCCTCTTCCTCTGTTAAACTCACACTGTGGCACGTTGTCGTCTCTTTGTGTTGCTTCAATCAGACACATCTTCAATCAACACAAAGCTACAGACACATTCTCACTTGATCAGTGTCAGTTGTTATCTGTTGATCACAGCACCAGATACATTCTGATTGTTCCCTCTGGTGTCAGGAGCTGGGGAAGACGTGGGAGGAGGTGCAGAGCGAGGACGACCGCGAACTGGTCGACAACGATGATGACGAGTGAGTATCTTCATCAGGAGGCAGAGTTAGAACACGTAGAAAAGAAAGACGAGCAGATTCCGAGGAGGAGTGCGACACACTTCAGTCTGTGTCTGTGTCGTCCTCAGTGATTGGTCGGACTGGCAGGCTCACCCCCCGTCGGCTGTGTGTCTGTTCTGTGATTATCAGTCGGAGACGATGGAGCAGATCTACACACACATGAAGGTAAATCAGGAGGAGCTGAACCTGAACCACCTGCAGAACCAGAACCGCTCTGCTCCGAGTCCACTGACGTGTCCAGGACTTAAATATGTGTGAATATTATGAAGCAGGTTTGAATTCTGTTCACGACTTGATGTGTCGCACCTCAAAGGAAACTGAGACCTTGGTTTGTTTTGTTATCAGAATCTCAAATCCTCACCTCGGTCTTCATTTGATTTCCTGTTGTGTGATGAGCTTTACAACAACTGAAGCTTTGTGGGGTTTTGTTATTGTGTTGTTTGTTTCAGGACTCACACGACTTCGATCTTCACAAGCTGAGGACAGAACTCAGTGAGTGAAACATCAGCAACCTCCAGAACCTGCATCATCTGTGACATGAGATCTTTGTCTTCAGGCAGTTCAACAGATTACACAACTGTTTGTTCTTCTACACAAGAGAAGCAACAACAGTGTGTAGTCAGAAGAGAAGCAGGACACGAAACTCTTCAGTCCCTAAATCACAATGTGAAACCAAAACCAACCAGATCCACAGAAACTGAAGAGAAACACGTGAAGCTTCAGACTCGGATCAGAACTCGAGTCTTGATTCACAGATTCACAGACGATGCAGATTGAAATGCAGACGTTTGAATATTGATGAGACGCTCTGTGTTCACCTCTCGCTGTCTGCTCCTCTCAGACCTCAGGTTCTACCAGCAGGTCAAACTGGTGAACTTCATCCGGAGGCAGATCCACCAGAGCCGCTGCTACGGCTGCGAGGGGAAGTTCCTCTCCAGAGCCGACGTGCTGCGCCACATCGCGGCTGCAGGTCACGTGATGAAGCTGCCAGACGTGTCCACCTGGGACCAGCCGCAGTGCGTCCAACACCAGTTCATGTCTTCATGGTTCAGTTGTTTCCCAGTGGGGGGGGGGGGGGTCACTGCTCCTTCATCCTTATGAACTCAGGAGTGAACGTCTCTGTGGTCCTTCTCTCCTCAGGTATTACTTCCCCACGTATGAGAACGACGCCCTCTTGTGTTCGTTATCTGACAGTGACGAGGCTGAAAGTGAGGAGACGAGTCACGGCGAGGACGTCCCGGTGATCGCAGAGGACGTGTCCAACCTCAGAGCCCTGAGACAGACCAGCGTCCTCAACCAGCTGCTGAAGAAGAGAAGCTAGGACGAGGGACAGACAGCGGAGTGAAGACGTCTTCCTCTTTTCTTCTGGACTCTTCTTCACTCGCACTTTGTGAAAAGACAAACTGACCCGACGCAGCCGGAACGTGAACTTCAACACTTTACTTCACACAAATGTTCATTCAGTCAATAAAGAGGATGATCGTCATCAGAAGAACTTTATTACTTTCAGTACAAATAATACTGAGACCAGTGGAACCAGTAAGTTTGTCTGTTTACAAACGAGAATTCAGAACCAAACTAAAAGAGATGAATATGATTCTGTGTAATAAACCGTGAGGTTGAAACCTGGTCCAGGGTCAGTTTGTCTTCTACTGGTTCTTCACTGGTGAGATGTTCTGCTTCACTTTCCCGAGAGCAACCTGTCGGATGGTGGAGCCGAACTGCAGCGTACACACACACACACACACACACACACACACACACACACACACACACACACACACACACACATACATACACACAGTGGAGAAGATAAGGGATAATAGCCTATATAAAACCTGATATCTGATGGATCTTTTCTCAGAATGCATTTCGTCTGTGGTAGAACTTGTCTGTGGTAGGATGTGTCTGTGGTAGAATGTGTGTCTGTGGTAGAATGTGTCTGTGGTATAATGTGTCTGTGGTAGAATGTGTGTCTGTGGTAGAACTTGTCTGTGGTATAATGTGTCTGTGGTAGAATGTGTGTCTGTGGTAGGATGTGTCTGTGGTACAATGTGTCTGTGGTAGATCGTGTCTGTACCTTGGCGTCCCCTCTGAGGCCGGGCTGCAGGAGGTGGGGGAGCTTGGAGTTCCTGAACGGGACGTGGAGGACGTTGCTCTTCAGAGCTCTGAACACCTGAGGGACAAATAACAAGATGTTCATGCTCCTCAGGGACGACAGAGGACATCAGACATGTGGACAGGAGGAGGTGAGGAGGACTCTACTTCTTCACACTAAGTATTGATTTGATTTCCAGTATCAGACCAGTGAGGTCCCAGTGTGTGGCTCTATCTGTCCCAGTGCCGTCAGAGACTTATTGATGGCGTCTGCCTCCACCAGCCTCTGACCCTCAGGGTCAGTGTGCCGTCAGACCCGAGACCTGGTCTGAACCCTCCACCTCCAGCGCCACCACCAGGTGAGAGTGAGAACTGAAGAGGAGGAAGAGTGACAACAGATCAAACTTGTGATTCCATGTTGGTGCAAAGTGGATCTGCAGAACCTCTGAGTGACATCTTCCTGTTCTTCTCTCCCGTCTCCATGAAGCTGCACCAAGGACGAGATGTTTCCACCAGTTTGTTTGAAGAGGAAAGAAAAGCTGAGTCATGATTCCAGTGAAGTCGGTGGAAGGATGTTTATTGAGCATTAAAGCAGAGACAAGTAGAAACAGAACTTTTCTCTCTGAGATGTTTTTCTTCTCGTTACATCTGGTTTGTCACAGAGGAAATGATCCATGTGTTTGACTCATAGACTGAATATAAAGGCTTTGACTGGGATGTGCTGCTGTTATACTGCAGCGCCACCTGTGGGTCAAAAGTAGAAAAGCCACCACCGCTCTGCACCTGATGCAGAAATGAAAACGTCCCATTTTTAAGTCCAGAGTTTTGATCTTTTGTGTCAAAGACAAAAACTCTGATTTTAAACTCAAAGTGATTTCACTGTGTTGAACTTTGTGTTGAACTAAATCAATTTGTGACGTGAATCCAGGAACTTTAAGATCATAAACAAACATATACACACAATGTGGTTCTACACACATGGAGACACACTGAGGGACAAAGGTGGACAATAATAAAGACACACTTAAACACACTGTATGTGACTCTTTATAGAGGGTTTATATATTCTGCTTTAGTTGTGTCATTTCAATAAACACATTCTTCATGTGAATAAACACAATCGGAGCAGGAAGGTTGCTGGTTTGAATCCGGTTCAGATGGGGTCTTCCTGTGTGGAGTCTGCATGTTCTCCCCTTGTTTTCTCCAGGTGCTCCGGCTTCATCTCACAAACACATGCAGATTAGGGGTTGTGTAGATTGGAGACTACACACAAGCTGCTGCTGCTTCAGCCTCTGGATCCTCAGGACACAGCTCAGCCTCCGTCCACACACACTGTCCTCTTCACACTGTCCTCTTCACACTCAGCTCCACCCCTTCCCCCTCCACCTGTTGAGAGAAGAAGACATCAGTGTCACAGAGACTCACTTCATCAGCTGTGAGTCAGTGATGCAGCTCATCCAGTAGAAAGAGCAGCAGGGACTTCAGTCCTGTTCAGAGGTGGAGCAGCTTCCTCTCTGCTTCATGTTCACGTGTTGGAATGAACACGCTAAGAGCTCAGTGTGTGTCCTCTGCATGTCAAAGTGCAGAGTGGACACCTGAGAGGTGGATTTACTGCTGTTACAGGTGAAGCCATGTTTCACTGTGTGTTGATGAACATCTGCTTCTGACAAACTGGGACCAGAGGAGACAGATGGACCTCAGCAGAGGTTCTGCTCTGTATAAAGAGCTCCTGGTTACCATGTGATGAGGAGAGGCTTCAGTCCCACTGATCTCAGAGCTGTGACAAAGATCCACCTGATCAGTTCTTCACTGATGAAGTGAGAGGACAAACTGTCTCAGATCAGATGAAGACGACACCGTCTCTGTCCCTCGTGTGAGGCTGTCAGCTGTGGTCCAGCTTGTGTAAGTTACAGCGCCCCCTGGTGGCATCTGGTCAAAATATATTACGTGACCACGACATAATAACGTGTGAACGAGATAAATAACTCGAGGCCACGAGATCTGAATCTGCTGTTTACTAACAAGACGAGTGGAAGACAAGAAGACACACACTGTCTCACTGTCTCTGAGGACACACACTGACTCTGAGGACACACACTGTCTCACTGTCTCTGAGGACACACACTGTCTCACTGTCTCTGAGGACACACACTGTCTCTGAGGACACACACTGTCTCACTGACTCTGAGGACACACACTGTCTCTGAGGACACACACTGACTCACTGTCTCTGAGGACACACACATGGACCTGTCTCCAGGAAGCTGAGGTCCTCTGGTGCTTTGGGGACAGGATGAGTCTGGAGACATTGAGATGTTCTGGGTGAGTTAGAGATCAACTGAACCAACCAGACGTTGATTTAAACTTCCCTTATCCGTCCCTTTAAGGAGAGTGTGCACCACACAACAGTGTAGAGTCACTGTGGTCAGTGGGCGGAGCTTCTATACTGGTTGATCTCCAACTTAACCTGGAGCAGGTTAGCTGTCATCAGAAGTTACCATGGTGATTGACCTGGTTAAGAAGTGGACGAGCTTCGTAGAACTGAAAAAACTAAACTGAAGTTAACCTGATAACCACAAATCCTGCTTGGTAGCACAGACCCTGGATCTGTGATACTGACTGTGTTTAGTAACATACTGATGAAAGCAGCGTGGACTGACTCCAACCATCTACTGACCTCAGAGTCTCCAGTCGACAGGTTGGACTCTGCTGTAGATCAAGCAGCTCCTTCACTCCTGAGTCCTGCAGGTCGTTGAACCTCAGATCCAGTTCTCTCAGATGAGAGGGGTTTGACCTCAGAGCTGAAGCCAGAGAAGAACAGCTGATCTCTGATAGTCTGCAGTACCTCAACCTGGATAAAGAATAAAACTTAACTGTAAATTAAACTGAATTCAACTAAACTCAGTGTTCTAACAAGTAGCTTAATATTTAAAATGTCACAGATTAATGAATGAATGGATTCAAGTTATGTATGAAGAGGAATTATGTTAAATTAGAATGAAATGATAAATTAAGTATAAATGCGTTTTTATAGATATGAGATCTACAAAAGTCAGTCAGTGAACTGACCTCAGAGTCTCGAGTCGACAGGTTGGACTCTGTAGAAAACCACACAGCTCCTTCACTCCTGAGTCCTGCAGGTTGTTGTAGCTCAGATCCAGTTCTCTCAGATGAGAGGGGTTTGACCTCAGAGCTGAAGCCAGAGAAGAACAGCTGATCTCTGACAGTCTGCAGTCCTCCAACCTGGATAAAGAAATATGAATATTAGAATGTGTCCTCCTGTTGTTGTGGATCGTCATCATGTCAACACAGACTCTCAACATGCTGCTGACCTCAGTCCAGTCTGTGACCTGAAGATAAATATCAGATCAGACATGTTGGACCATTGTTTCATTCATCAGCTTCTTCTCTGTGTGTTGGTCACTGAGCAGGTTTGTGTAATTAAACACTGTTTAAAGTAGGGATGGCTCCTGATGTCACTTCCTGTTTGTTTCTATACTTATCAACTGTCCAACGTGTTTCAATAAGAATATGTCTTATTTTGAAAACCTGAGGAGGACGAGTGCTCGACCTCAGTCCACATGTTATTTACTGACACTTTCTTAGTGATCAGGAGCAGGTGAGTGCAGGTGAATGGAGTTGATGAGGTGGACGTGACTGACAGGCTGGGTGAGTGACAGATGACTGAGGGACAGTGAGCAGAGCAGAACTGAGACAATTTAAATAAATAATGACCCAATAAGAAAGAAAGTCTGAAAAGTGAAGAAGGATTTAAGGACCTCAGAGTCTCCAGTCGACAGTTTGGACTCTCCAGTCCAGAACACAGCAGCTTCACTCCTGAATCCTGCAGGTTGTTGTAACTCAGATCCAGTTCTCTCAGATGTGAGGGGTCTGACTTCAGAGCTGAGGCCACGACTTCACAGTGAGTCTCTGAGAGTCGACAACCAATGAGTCTGTAATTAAAGAAAATATCAAATCTGTGAGAATTAAATCAGAAAACACAACATTCATACAAAACGTGATCATGTGACCCTCACCCTGATAAATCCCCTCTTTGTTAAAAACTCCTCAAGAGAATCCTTTCAGATTTGGTTCAAGCGTTCATTCAGACTAACAGAGGAACTCATTAGATGCAGGTGTTCAGAGGTCAAAGGTCAAGAGCACAGAACATGTTCATGGCCTCTTGAACATGATATCTCAAGTCTGTCTTCAGGGGATTTCTTCACATTTTGACTCAAAGACAAACTGATTAGATTTCAGTGGTCAAAGGTCAAAGGTCACAGTGACCTTTGACTCCACATCTGATCTTATTGTTCTCACATGTACATGAGAACAATGAGAAAGTATATGTACATAATAATAATAACTGTATCACACACACACACACACACACACACACACACACACACACACACACACTGATTGAACATGTTATTGATCATGTCTGGACTCACTGAGCCTTCCTGCAGTTCCTCACAGCTGGGATCAGTCTCAGTCGACCCTGGTCTGATGTGTTGAACTCCCTCAGGTTCAACTCATCCAGAACCTCCTCTGACATCTGCAGCATGTAGGCCAGAGCTGAGCAGTGGATCTCAGAGAGTTCCTCCTCTGATCTGTTCTCTGACATCAGGAACTGTTTCATCTGCTGATGAACTGAGTGGTCGTTCATCTCAGTCAGACAGTGGAAGATGTTGATGCTTCTGTCAGGAGAAATGTCATCACTCTTCATCTCCTTCAGGTTGTTGATGACTCTCTGGATGATCTCTGGATTGTTCCCTGTCCGACCCAGCAGCCACCCTGAGATTCTCTGGATGATATCTGGATTGTTCCCTGTCCGACCCAGCAGGCCTCCTAAGACTCTCTGGTTGGACTCCAGACTGAGGCCGTGAAGGAAGCGAACAAACAGGTCCAGATGACCATTTGTACTGGTGAGGGATTTTTCCATGGTTCTCTTCAGGAGGTCATCCAGGGAGAAGGTGTCTGTGTTCCCATATGTTCCTAAGAAGTTGTTGAGTTCTTCTGTGTTCCTCTTGGTGTAACAGTGGAACATGTAGACTGCAGCCAGAAACTCCTGAACGCTCAGATGAACAAAGCAGTAGACTGATTTCTTGAAGACAACACACTCTCTTCTGAAGATCTCAGTACAAACTCCTGAGTACACCGAGGCCTCTGTGACATTAAGACCACACCGCTCCAGGTCTTCTTGGTAGAACATGATGTTTCCTTCCTCCAGATGTTTAAGTGCCAGCCTCCCCAGCTTCAGGAGAACATCTCTGTCAGTCCTCTTCTTACCGTACTTGTTGTTCTTCCTCTTTGTCTGAACGAGCAGGAAGTGTGAGTACAGGTCAGTCAGGGTCTTGGGCAGCTCTCCTCTCTGGTCTGTGGTCAACATGTGCTCCAGAACTGTAGCACTGATCCAGCAGAAGACTGGGATTTGACACATGATGTGGAGGCTCCTGGACGTCTTGATGTGTGAGATGATTCTGCTGCACAGCTCTTCATCACTGAACCTCCTCCTGAAGTACTCCTCCTTCTGGGCGTCAGTGAAGCCTCGTACTTCTGTGACCCTGTCAACACATGCAGGAGGGATCTGATTGGCCGCCGCAGGTCTGGAGGTTATCCAGACAAGAGCCGAGGGAAGCAGATTCCCCCGGATGAGGTTTGTCAGCAGCACGTTGACTGATGACCTCTGTGTGACCTCAGACACAAGCTCCCTGTGGTTGAAGTCCAGAGAAGGTCTGCTTTCATCCAGGCCGTCAAAGATGAACAAAGGTTTACAGACAGCGAGCGTCTCTGCAGTGAGCTTCTGTAACGCTGGATGGAAAACATGGAGCAGCGTGAGAAGACTGTGCTGCTGGTCCTTCACCAGGTTCAGCTCCCTGAACGAAAGCACAGCCAGCAGACCCACATCCTGGTTCTCTAAACCCTCTGCCCAGTCCAGAGTGAACTTCTGCACCAAGAAGGTTTTTCCAACTCCAGCGACTCCGTTGGTCAGGACGACTCTGATGCTGCTCTGCTGGTCAGTGGAGGCTTTAAAGATGTCGTGGACCTTGATGGGAGTGTCCTGGAGGATCTTCATCTTGGAAGCCGTCTCAAGCTGCCTCACCTCATGTTGAGTATTAACCTCTTCACTCTGTCCCTCTGTGATGTAGAGCTCAGTGTAGATCCTGTTGAGGAGGGTTCTACTTCCTGTTTCATCACTTCCTTCAGTCACATGTTCACATCTCCTCCTCACACTGAGCTTATGTTCATCTGAAACCTCCTGCAGACCACGATCTGCTGAAAGACAAGAAACAATGTGAGAGACAGAGAATCTGAGAATCTGCTGATTGTTTTCATCAGATACAGAAAAACTACAGAAAATAAAAGCTTTTTAACTTTGTGCTTTTCTAACGATGTTAAATGTTGATGCTGTATGAAGGAACAAAATAAAACCACATGTGCTGTTGTCAGAAGTGAAGACATCAGCAGACACATGTACAGTGCTGCTCTGACCGGCTGTCTGACCTCCAGCTCCTGTTCTGGATCTTTGTCCACACTGGGGACAGGAGGAGTCTCCTGAAGAACCAGACTGGTCCCAGTATGAGGTGATGCACTGTCTGCAGAACCAGTGTCCACAGCTGGTGGAGACTGGATCCTTCAGGACGTCCTGACACGAAGCACAGCAGGACGACTGCTCCTCCTCAGAAACATGACTCCTCTTCCTCTCCCTGTGAAGACATGTCCTGATAACTCACATGTCACAGTCACAGGTTGTCATTACTTCTGTCAAGGAGGTTTTGTTTTCACCCAGTATGTTTGTGTGTTGGTTGGTTCGTTAGTGGGATTATAAAAAACAACAGATTACCAGTGAACTTGGTGGAAGGTTGTGGTCTGTGAACCAGATCGGGGGGGGGGGGGGGGGGGTCCTCTTTCACAGACATGTTCAGAGGACTGATGTTTACCAGTGTGTGGAATTTGGTGCAGATCCAAATCAGAATGAGTCTCTAGTGGATTTCAAAGTGGTTTCATAAGGAGCGTGTTGGTTCTTGGTGGAGGTCTGAGCTCTTTGAGTGATTCTGAGAGATTAGTCACCAACTTCAATGAAGCTGTGTCCTAATGCAGGGGCCACACTAGAGGAAACTAGATCCTCTTCAGAGCAGGTCCCAGTAGAAACAGTCTCTTACTCTGTGGGTGAGGGTCCAGGTTCTTTACTGAAGTTTGGTGGATTAGGTCCTTTGGACCAGTCACTCTTCAGAGACAGACAGCTGGACCCTGGAGACTCTGCTCTCAGTCTCTGGTCCTGACCTCTGCAAACACAAACATGTTTTTATTCAGAACACATCATTCACTGGTTCATTCTGTGAGGATTCAGTTTGGAGCTTCACATGTTTGTAGCAGGTCTCTTACTTTGTGGTTGAGGGTCCAACTTGCTCTGAAGTGTCCTCGTCCATGTTGCACCGGCTGCGGCTCAGTTGTGGTTCAGGCCACGCTGCTCTTCTAGATATTCAAGGTCTGGTCTATTTCCTCTGGTTCTGTGCTCAGTTTACAGCAGAACACAGTGAAATGATCTTTCACACCAGTTTCAATGTTTATCTGTTCAAAACGTCACAAACACAAATATTTGCAACACTTCCTGTAGCCGACCCATTTCAAAATAAAAGCACTCCAGCGTTTCTGTCGACTGAATCAATTCATTTTTTATTAATGTTTTATTGTGAAATAGATGCAGGGCTTCATAGTTTTTAGTACTGGTATTTATTTGAGTACACAGGAGTACTTATATACAAGGAAATACAGTGATCACATCAGAAACCTCAGGAAGGACAAGAGTCTCTCTCTCTCTCTCTCTCTCTCTCTCTCTCTCTCTCTCTCTCTCTCTCTCTCTCTCTCTCTCTCATTTCCTGATCTCCACTCAAACCAATCAACTACATTAAAGTTAATTAATAAAAGCTTGTAAAAGTTCATGTGACCTTCAACCCCCGGCCACTAAGAGAAGAAACTCAACATCTAGAATCATGTTCACGTCATAAAGGCTGGAAATGAATCACAGAACTTTATAGACAGTAACACTGAGAGCACATCAGTCACAGCTTGAAGCAGCCTCTGTGTCTCCACTCAGTTCTATGGCTTTGTGCCCAAATGAAGGTCAAACACAAGCTCTTCAACTTTATATTCACTTTAAAACTCACACAAAACCAGTATGAAGTTATATGTGTGTGTGTGTGTGTGTGTGTGTGTGTGTGTGTGTGTGTACCTGGCTCAGCAGGTCGATGTCCCTCACACCTCAGCCAGTGAGTCCAGAGCTTTACTGGGATCCACAGTGAAGACTCTGGACTGGTTGGTGACCACTGCTGTAACGTATGATTGTGAAAACACGTTGTGTTATTAAACACTTGATGAACAGATGAAGATAAAAAGTGAAACTGTGAGTTAACTCTGTTAATTAGTCCTTTGAAGGCTCTTTGATCCAGACCTGCTGTTCACATCTGTCTCTGGGATCCGATCACATGACGTCTGTCACCAGGTGTGAACTGACAAACTTAGAGTCATGTGATCAGCAGACGGATGTTAACAGCAGGTGTGAGAGTGAGACAGTGAAACTTTCAGAAAGTTGTGTTCACACTCACCTGCTCACTTTCCTTCCTTCTGCTCGTCCAGGTGAAAATGGAGTCTGACCGCTCCCTGTTCTCATGCTGCTCCTCCCTGTGGAACCAGTTCAATCTTGAAACCTCCCAGTTCAAAGTCCAGTTCATACCCATGAAGATGAACTGGTTCACAGTTCATGTTTTATCGTGATGTTATGATGTGGATAACAAACTTAGGATCATGTATTTAGTTAATAATGGACGGTGTGGGATCATGAATCCAGATCTTCACTTTCACACTGAGTCCTGACTGGGAGCGTCTCCAACAGGAGTCAGTCTCATCTGTCAATCATCACGTCTACACTTGTTTTCATTAATAACTGATTCAAACCAAACTGATCAGAAACTTGAACAAACGACTGAAACATCTTTACAAACATTTATTTAACTTCTACTCAGATTTAGTTTCTTTTGTTTTTGTTTAGCCCGTGTCCCATCTGCTAACATGGAGGAGGTGGGGTGTATGACCTATCCTGCAGTCTGCCACCAGGGGGCGACTGGCTTCAGTCCTGGGAGTCCTCATGTCATCCATCTTTAATCACTTTTGATTTACACACAGTTCAAATGCTTCGTGGTTTTGAGACACAGATTTTATTCAACTGCTCGAATCAGAAGAACAAATTAACACCAGAGACGTTTTGTGCTGAAACAAGTGAGTTTGGATTTTAACTCTTTTCACAATAAACCTGTTTTCCATTCAAACACAAACATCTGAGCAGGAACATCCACTGCTATGGTTTGAAACACGTCTCACACAAATCTGTTTGAACATATCCTCGTTTTTATTTATCAAATCAGTGTAAAAGTCTAAAATAATTATTGGACTAAGACGACGGGCTCGTGTTCAGGCTCAGTTAGAAACAACATGTGTCATGTGACACGTCTGTTAAATCACAGGTCAGAGGTCAGAGAGATTCAGGACGTGGACGCTTCTCTCTCAGTCACATACTTTAATAACATTAGACTTTTATTTTGTAAAAACACGACCTGTGAGAAAGTGTCTAGGTGTGTTCACAGTCAGTAGATCAGATGAAGGTGAGGTGAACACACAGCTACTGGGTTAACGGTTAACACACTCCATCTCGGGCACACAGCGCCCCCTGGCTGTTTACTGACCACAGCAACTTGTGTAGAAGACCAAAGTGCAAAATGCAAAACACACAACAAAAGGCACTCGCAACATATATTAAAGTCTAATATGGTGAATCAGTTAATAAACAATATTAAATATACATTTCCCCAGTAAAGGCCTTTTCACACCAAGTCACTTTACACATATTGTTCCAGTAGCTTCATCCTGAGCCAGTTAAAACTGGACTGAGCCCCTGATGACATCATCCCCAGGAGTCACATGACACACAGGATCAGATACTTTAGATTCTGAGGACGGTTCATTCCTCCATAGGTTCAGATCCTTGTTCTGGATTATTGAACCAGGTTCTAGGAGATAAGACGATGAAAATACTTTTTAAATCAGTGATTGGACGCGTCTGGATTTTCTTCATTAAGATGAATCTGAAGTTTTTGAAGACGGGGGAGACAAAGTCATATCATCACTACAGAACATGTCCGTTATTAAGGATTCATGTTTCTGCAGGATTTGGAAAAACTTCCATTTATCTTCAGCCGAATGTTCTGTTGTCAAGTTGTCACTAACACTGAGAAGGTAAATGATATCACTGCAGTTCTCAGATCCTTACACTGACTCCAGGTCTGTTAAAGACTTGAATTCAAAATACAGAATTAACTTTTGGAGGAAAATCGTTGTGAGTAAATCAAACTGCAGCAGAACTCAGCAGAAGTTCACAGCTTCATTTAAACATGATCAGACGCACTGAGGGCGAAACGTGATGGAACCACATCGGGACACTGTTCAGAGACATGTTGGGACACATTGGACACAAGTGTAAAGGAAGTTGTGCTGTTTATCCACACACAACAACTACGTGTGTGAAAATATTAATAATCACATGTGACTGCTTCAAACCAGCAGTGGGTAAATGTTGTCTGGACTTTCTGTGTAGTTAGTGTTTGAAGAGCAGCAGCAGGTTGTTGGGTCCGACTCGTTCAAACAGGAACATGTGGGAACATCCAGGCGAGGGGCGGGGCCTTGGTCGAGGGGCGGAGCCTGTAGAGCAGCAGGAGGCGGGACATGACGTATAAACTCTGCTGTGGAAAGATCAGTGTTGTTGTTTACAGCTCGTCCACAACGGAGTCGGCCCTCATCACCAGGGGCCGGTATTTCAAAATGATCCGACAGGATTAATCCACCTGGATTGGATTAAATCCTGATCAGATCCTAAAAACGGGTATTTCAAAGCAAATCTGATCCTGAAGATTCAGATTCAGATTTGGCAATCCAATCCTGCCTTTGATCCGGATTAAAAGCTGCTGTTGAGTATTTCAAAACTTAAGTGGGAAATCTGGATCAGTTTGATCCTAAAAATCAGGATCACCCTGATCCCACCTCAGAGGTGGATTTGAGGGAGATTACATGTTAAGATTTGAACAGTTGAAGTGTAACTGCTCCCAAAGTTCTTTGTTTAATACAACTAAGCTTCACTGCTGTTTGATCAATGTTTATTTCCTTTTCACGTTCCTTTTTTTTTTCTGCAAACATGCACGCTGTTCACTGCAATGCTTTAACAAATCAGCGTCAGAAGTGCAACACAGAATAAACATTACACTACTGCGTGTAAGTGACATTACAAACTCCAATTAACAAGGAATTATGAAGGAAAAACAATGTGATTTATTAAACAAACAGTGTTAAACTATGCAGTATACATTTCAGTCTTTTAACTGCTTTTTCAGCAACTGAATTCTTAACTTCACTTCTTCTTGTTTAAGAAGTGTTAGTTTGATTTGTTCATTTGTTAGAATTATTTGTCTCTGTCAAATGTTTTTATTCACATGCATTCAGCACACACACTTAATTTTCATAGCCAAAGCTCAAAAAGTAATGCCATTTGGAACAAGTCTGTGCAAGTCTCTTCCCACAGACATCTGTAAAGAAAATCTAATATTAAGGTTTTAGGGCTGTCCCCTTTGTTAACAACTGTTTCCTAAAAAGATATGTACAACACATTTTAAAATCTACACACAATGCCTTGCGAGTGAATGCATTCAAATGGACTGTGGACCGCGACATACAGACGCTAGCCTATTTACTAGCTTGTTAGCTCCTTAACACAGGAGTCAATGGAGCAGCGTTAGCTCGCATTAGCGCGAACTCTGCTTAATTAGAGATCGCCGAGCTCTTCTTTCAACTTTGTGCTGATTTACATAATTGGTTAACTCAATATAATGATTGCCTTTCATCTAGTCTGAGGACGCATCAACACTGGCTAAGATTATACTTTAATTCAGAGACAATAGTTGAGCTAGCTTCTCCTTTTTCTGTAAAATGTTGGCTCCATTTCCTGTTTCCTGTCTGTGATCCAGGGGGCGGGACGGATTTGGACATCCCAATCTGCCGGTATCAGGATCACTCTGATCCAATCCAGCAAAGTTTTGAAATACCGGGATAGATCAGGCTGATCCGTGGCTGAGGACAGGGGGATTTGGTTATCCGGATCATTCTGATCTGGATTACAAGTTTTGAAATACCGGCCCCAGAAGATCTGGAATCTCCTCGTGTTACCAAGTGGACGTCTTCGTCTTCTACGTGTCCGGCTCCTCTTCTTCATCCTGAGATGTTTGTGTTCTTCACGTTTCACGTCACGTGTTAGAAACCTCATCAACACGTCCACTCGCTCACTGGGAAGCTTCCACACATTGTCCTGCTGGTTCCTCACATGGACTCACTCTGACATGTTACACACATGTTACCAGGAGGCTGCAGGAGAAGATCCAGAACATGTCCAGAGACACTGACTCAGACGTGTCTGTTCCTCCAGAACATTTCAGGAACATGTCAGTTTGAAAGCAGCTTTAAATGAAAATAAAATAATCAAACGTTTAGAAACATTATCCTGAAGAAGATCATTTCCCTCTGGTTCCTCAGTCAGAAACACAGAAGAGAAGATGTAGATCAAACTTATCACGGTTTAGAAACATGTGGATATTTTGTACCAGACCTGATGCACACGTGTGTTTTCTGACTGTATTCAGATTCCTGACTCTGGATCTGTGTGGACTTGGTGTGAAAAGGTCTAAAGGCACAAAACACGTCGTCCAGTCGTGTTACACAAGAGGAACAAATTCCTCCAAAATGGGAATTAAAGTCATTTTCACAGTGTCGCTCTGTCGACATTAGATTTTTGTGTTTGTCGACTTAGTAAAAAAAGAGGAAAAGAAATAAAAAGTGCAGGCGGCCCGAGCACAAATAAAGAGTCTCAGAAGGTGAAAGGTCAAACCGGCAGATCCCAGAGCAGGAGCCGGTGTCTGGACTGGAAACATCTTCATGTATTCAGAAAAGAGTTTTAGGACAAACTGCTCCTGCGTGACGAGCGGTCAGTCCATTCTGAGGGGTCGGCGTTCTCGATGGGGTCGATCTGAGGAAAGACCACGAAGCACAACCTCTGGCCCACGTAGGTCGCCCTCTCTGCAGGAAGAGACAAGTCTCAAGTTACTGATCAGACACGTGAGGGACACTGAGAGAATCCAAACTGAGACTGGACCGGTCCTTAAAGAAACTGAATTCACTTCATGAAACCATTTATTTAAGGTCTTCTTTGATTTTCTTTGTTTGGTTCAAGTCCCATCAGCTAACATGGAGGAGGGGGGGTTAAGCACCAACACTTTAGCCAGATGTTTTGTAACTTCTGTGGGTTTTTCACAAACCTTTAAATGAACGAGTGTTTGAGAAACTCACCGATGAAGTTGTAGATACACTTTGGTTTTTCTCTCCAGTGAACACCCAGGAAGTAGACGGGGACGCCGGTGAGCATGATGACGAGGCCGACGCCACAAACCACCGGCTCCGAGTAGAGACTGAATCCCAGCAGCAGGGCCCAGAACATCAGGTAACACACAGGAACCAGCAGGTTCACCTGGAGACAACACACACACAGACACACACAGATATTCATTCACCGGTGGCCAGGCGCAGTGGGCGACGTGTCACCTCTCACAGTAGCTCTGCACCTTGATTGGTCGGTAGAGGTTGGGCTTCTTCCAGCGGTAGTACAGCAGGCCTGCGATGGTGACGCCGTACGACAGGTAGTTGATGAAGGACACGTAGTTGATGAGGTTGTGTGTTTCTCCGATGCAGAGAATAACGATGGTGGCAGTGCACTGCAAACACAGTCCACACAGACGTCAGGCACCTCGGTCCTAAATTCATCCACGTGTTTCGAAACGACTTTTACACGAACGAGAGAGAAAACAGGCGACAAAGGAACAAACTGCACAAAGACACAGGGAGCAGGGGGCGGAGCCTGTACGTACGCAGCACAGCAGGGCGGGGATGGGCGTGCAGTACTTATAGTGGATCATGGCCAGCAGGCTCGGCAGGTGACCCTCTCTGGCTCCGGAGAAACACAACCTGTGTTCCATGTCGCAGCTCCTCGGGCGACATGGAGGAGAAGTAGGCGATGTTGGTGAGCGTGTACACAAAGGTCACCAAAGAAATGGAAATGTAGATGGCACGAGGTAGATTCCTGAACCGAGGACCACACACACACACACACAGACACACACACCATGCACAGAGACAAAAAAATCAATCATCATGCATGAGAAAACACAAGAAATGAAGAAGAGGGAAACTTTACATTTAATGTCAAAATCTAATATTTACAACAAGCTCAGAATTCACTGCTTGTGTGTGTGTGTGAGAGAGAAAGAGAGAGAGAGAGTGTGTGTGTGTATGTTTATTTACAAATTAAGTGCTTGTGAAATTTTCTTCATTTTACAAAAAACACTTATTATTCAAATAAATAAACAAAAGTGCTGCTGTTAAAAAAACCTCAGTCTGTTAAAAAGTGTGTAGAGGACAGCTCATTGTTGGTGACGGTGCAGAGGATGTCATTAAAACACCAAATTCTTTTAAAAGACTCGAGATCAGATACCATTGTGTAAAAACTGAACTCGAGTCGGAGTCTGGCCCGGAGGTTTACCCCCCCCACCCCCCCCTCCGCTTCCTGCCCGTCTCTGTTCTCGACCCTGCTCTTCCTACTAATGTAAATGTCCATCTTGGCCTCACCTGAGAGGTGGTTCAGGAGCTGCCACTTATCTTTATCTGTTTTGTTGTAGGCAGCTCCCATGATAAAAACCTTCTCAGTAAAAGTGACGTTAAAATCACTAAAAACCTTCTCAGTTAAAAGAGTGAAGAAACTTGTCAGTCTCTTGCACTCAGTAAAAACGTGATAAATTGTTTCACGCAGGTCACAAAATGGACACTTGTTAAGAACGGTGGGATTAAGAATAGAAATAAAAGCGTTGGAAGCGACGGCGCCGTGTAAAATTCTCCACTGGAGGTCGCTGTTCTTTTCTTGAGGGGAGGTTTGTATAAAATCCTCCACTGTGGGCTGGGTCCATGCTCCCCCCACCTCTGTGACCACACAGTGGGGGGTCTGTTGCTCAGTCCGGTCTGGTGGATGCTTTTCACACAGTTTCTGTATATTGTCTCTTTGTCTATTTTGTGTATTGTCAGTTTGTGTGTGTTTATTTCAGTTAGTAGGGGGCCGGTCTTTTCTCCCAGGCCTGGGCTCAGGATAATATCTGGATAGGGGTCTGCAGCCTCTGGTGTGATTTCCCCCCTCTGATAGACCCTCAGGAGGTCCTTTTCCTGGATGGAGAGCCTCTGGGTCCAGAGCTCCAGGATCCTCTGGGCCATCCGGGAAGACTGCAGCCCCAGCAGGGAGCCCAGGGCCTGGGCGTTGTTGAGTGCCGGCCCCACTGCATCCACCAGCTGCTGTAAGGTCACCGCTCCAGACCGGGTCAGCGCCGCCATAAGGCCGGGTGTTGTTGTGCCGCTGACGTCCAGTCTGGCTCCATTCACGAGTGGTTCTCTCAACAACCAGTACAGAGAGGCTGCTTTTTGACACCTTTTTTTGTTAAAAAGGGCCCATGATTTAAAAACACCTTGATAAAAAGGAGGCAACCCACTTAACTTTAAGAATTTAGAATCTGTTAAAAACAGAGCATCATCCAACTCCAGGTTATTGGCACGCCTAAGGATGCTGCTGGCCACATCTCTCCACACCAGATCTGCTGGACCTGTGAGGTACTTTTTAATGAATTGAATTCTAAAAGTTGCAGTCCGGCTGGCCAGGTGGACGAGGCCTTGTCCCCCCTCCTCCCTGGCTAAAAACAGCACCCCCTGTGGCACCCAGTGTAGACCCCCCCAGAAAAAATCCACCATTTTCTTCTGTAAATTGGAAAGCAAGCCAGGGGGGGGTTCCACACACATTAGGTGGTGCCACAGTTGGGATGCCACAAGATTATTTAAAACCAGTACCCTCCCTCTAAGAGACATTTTTGGGAGCAGCCATTTCCATTTTAACAGTTTGTTTTCTATTTTTTCTGTTACTTTCTCCCAGTTCTTCTTACGTATATCTTCGTTTCCTAAAAACACCCCGAGGTACTTTATGCCCTCCCTCTTCCATTTCAGGTTTTGGGGGAGAACTGGGAGACCTCCAGGCCACTCCCCGACCGCGAGGGCTTCGCTTTTTTTTCCAGTTGACCCTCGCGGCCGATGCCACGCTAAAATCATTTAAGATTTTGGCTAAAATATCTACATCCGTCTGGTCTTTAATAAAAACAATAAGATCGTCGGCGTAAGCCGATAAAATCATGTTGCCACTAAAACCAGGATAAAACACACCTTGAATGCTGGATCTTATTCTGCGGAGGAGAGGTTCCAGGGAGAGTGCGTAGAGCATCCCCGACAGAGCACAGCCCTGCCTGACACCTCTACCTACCCTGAAAGGAGCACTCAGACTGCCGTTGATCTTTAACACGCTCTCAACGTCACGGTACAGCACCTTGATCTTAGCTATGAAGCCAGCGCTGAACCCAAACTTCCCCATCACTTGCCACAGGAAGCTGTGTTCAACGCGGTCAAAAGCTTTTTCTTGGTCTAGGGAAATCAAGCCTATATCTACATCGAATGAACTGGAGACATCCAAAAGGTCTCGAATGAGGTGGACATTGTCCACCATGGACCTGCCGGGCCCGCAGTAGGTCTGGTCCCTGTGGATGACCTGCTCCATAGCCTTCCCCAGCCTGGAGGCCAGTGCTTTGGACAGAAGTTTGTAATCCACACAGAGCAATGACACAGGGCGCCAGTTCTTGATGTCCTGCAGGTTCCCCTTCTTCAGGAGCAGTGTGAGGACCGCCCTCCTGCAGGACACTGGCATGGAGCCAGACGCCAGACACTCATTAAAAACCTGTAAAAGATCGTGTGATAAAATGCCCCAGTAAGCTTTATAAAACTCCGGTGTCAGTCCGTCAATGCCAGGAGCCCGCCGTCCCTGCATGCCCTGCAGGGCGGTCAGCAGCTCCTGCATCCGGAGGGGGGCAGCGAGCTGTGAGTTGGACTCTTCTGAGATCTGAGGTAGTTCTTCACAGAACTCCTCCCTGCCTGTGTGTTCTTCCTCAGAAGAGTACAGCGCTTGATAAAAACTCACAGCCCGCTCTCTGATCTGGCTCCATCAGCCCTTCCCCTGTGTCTGAGAGCAGGATGTGGATTACTCTCCTCTGCCCGTTCTTTTTCTCCAGACTGAAGAAGTAACTAGTTGGAGCATCCATTTCACTGATGTTCAGGAACCGAGACCTGACTAACGCGCCCTGTACTTTACGTTCTAACAGGTCGGCTAAAGCCATTTTTTTTTCTTTGAGGTTTTCAATATAACCTCGATTTCCGGTGGACTCACTTAAATGTTCTAGTTCCACTATGTCGGTCTCTAGATCTTTCATAGATCGGGTGGCGTCTCTTGTGACATTGAGGGTGTGTTGTTGACACAATAAGCGTATTTCTGTCTTACCGTGGTCCCACCACTGCCTAAGATTACTAAACTCGCCCTTCCTCTGTCTAAAAACACCCCAGAAATACATAAAAACGTCTTTAAAATTCTTATTGAATGTTAAAACAGAATTAAAATGCCAATAGGCGCTCTTCAGTAAAACATTCCTGATAAACACATGACATAAAAGCAGGGAATGATCACTAAAACCAGCCGGCATGATGGCGCAGCTTTTAAAAATGTTAAAATGATGTTTAAAACAATACATCCTGTCTAACCTGGCTGAGGAGATCCTACTCTCTCTGATGTGGGACCAGGTGTACTGTCTGCAGTCTGGGTGCATCCTCCTCCACACGTCCACCAGGCCGTGAGAGCGGACCAGCTGCTTTAAGGCGTGCTGAGAGGCTGGATGAGGCTCTGCGTGGTTAAGGTCTAAAACCGCATCTTCAGTGCAGTTAAAATCCCCCCCCCCCAAGAATAAAAAATCCTCCATGGCACAATCATTAAGAATCTCACTTATTTTCAGTAAAAAGCTGCTTCCTCTCTGCACCGGTTGCTGGAGCAGAGACGTTAATAAAAACAGCAGTGAAATGGTGGAACTGAGCTTTGGCTAAAAGAAGCCTCCCCTGGATCACATGTTTGACCTCCAGCGAGTTCGGTTTAAAAGCCGTGGAGAAGAGGAAGCCCACTCCTGCACTCAGAGAAGTGTTGTGACTTAAAATGGCCTCCCCTCCCCACTCCCTCCTCCAGTCAGACTCATTATTAAAATCACTATGAGTTTCTTGTAAAAACATGACATCAATTTTTTTCATTTTCATAGTTTCATAAATACAGGTTCTTTTCTTTTGATCTCTTGCACCGTTCACGTTTAAAACCCCAACTTTAAAAACATCCATGTTGTTTAAAATGTTAGAAACAAAAACAGAAAACAATAAATTAATGAATACAACCATTGCTGTCCTTTCCATCACTGCTCAGTTGTCTCTTTGCTCTG